>NC_042968.1:67421187-67458687 GCF_901001165.1 Salmo trutta
CAAGCGTCACATCTGGAGGAAACCTGGCTCCCTACGGGGAAGCATGGTGGTGGCAGCATTATGCTGTAGGGATGTTTTTCAGCGGCAGAGACTGGGAGACTAGTCAGGACCAAGGGAAAGATGAATGGAGCAAAGTACAGAGAGCTCCTTGATGAAAACCTGTTCCAGTGCGCTCATGAACTCAGACTGGGGTGAAGGTTCACTTTCCAACAAGACAACGACCCTAAGCACACAGCCAAGACAATGCAGGAGTGGCTTCGGGACAAGTCTCTGAATGTCCTTGAGTGGCCCAGCCAGAGCCCGGACATGAACCCCATCGAACATCTCTGGAGACCTGAAAATAGCTGTGCAGTAACGCTCCCCATCCAACCTGACAGAGCTTGAGAGGATCTGCAGAGAGGAATAAGAGAAACTCCCCAAAATACAGGTGTGCCAAGCTTATACAATAGTGAGCCTATTAATATCTGATGTATTGGTGACTAAACAAAATGTTCTCATGGTATTTCACAGAACTTAGATTTTGCATGGATGACTGAAAACTCATTTACAGCAACAACCTGGGGAATAGTTACAGGTAAGATGAATGAGCCAATTGTATGTTGGGGATAATCAGGTGACAATGATGGTATGAGGGCCTGGTTGGGGAATTAGCCAGGATTAACACCCCTCTTACAATAAGTGCCATGGGATCATTAGTGACCACAGAGAGTCAGGACACCCATTTAACATCCCATCTGAAAGACAGCACCCTACACAGGGCAATGTCCCCAGTCACTGCCCTGGGATACATTTTTAGACCAGAGGAAAGGGTGCCTTCTACTGGCCCTCCAACACCATTTCCAGCAGCATCTGGTCTCCCATCCAGGGTTCAACCCTGCTTAGCTTCAGAAGAAAGCCAACAGTGGGATGAGGGTGGTATGCTGCAGATAGAGGAGGGGATGATGACCTAACACCTCTGAAAAGAGTAGTGTGACAGAATTGTCTGTGGGGAGACAGGCGCAGAACTGCTGCAGACGTGTGTGTGAGTGTGTGTGAAGGGAATAGACTCGAGAGGACAGGAGAGAGAATGGGGGGGCACAGATGTTACCATGACCTCTTCATTATTAATGACCTTATGTCAGGCAAAGTGCTGTTAATTCCTCCTCACCAGCCCAAACTGGCAGAGATAAGTGAGTGTAGTTGTTCCCACTCCCAATGATGGCAAAGAAAGAAACCTTATTATAACTTGTCCCAATTTCATTTATATAAGGGAAGTCACAATTGGCCCTGGCTGTCCTCTTTAGTTTGTATTTAAGAAATGACCTTGCGTCCTCTGCCCCTTTCATCTACACATCAAAAGTTAATCTCTACATTTTAGCCATTTAGCAGACACTATTATAGAAGCCTAAGTGTCATTGTTTATTAGTTTACTCCAATTTGGGATGGGTGGTAGGGTTTTCTGGGAATAATAAAGGTATATTCTAAAAAAAGTATGTATATAGGTATGTGTGTGTATGTATGTATGTATATATGTGTCGATGTATGAATGTTTATGTATGTATATGTATATGTATGGGTATGTACGTGTATGTATATGGATATATATATACTGCTCAAAAAAATAAAGGGAACACTAAAATAACACATCCTAGATCTGAATGAATGAAATAATCTTATTAAATACTTTTTTCTTTACATAGTTGATTGTGCTGACAACAAAATCACACAAAAATAATCAATGGAAATCCAATTTATCAACCCATGGAGGTCTGGATTTGGAGTCACACTCAAAATGAAAGTGGAAAACCACACTACAGGCTGATCCAACTTTGATGTAATGTCCTTAAAACAAGTCAAAATGAGGCTCAGTAGTGTGTGTGGCCTCCACGTGCCTGTATGACCTCCCTACAACGCCTGGGCATGCTCCTGATGAGGTGGCGGATGGTCTCCTGAGGGATCTCCTCCCAGACCTGGACTAAAGCACCCGCCAACTCCTGGACAGTCTGTGGTGCAACGTGGCGTTGGTAGATGGAGCGAGACATGATGACCCAGATGTGCTCAATTGGATTCAGGTCTGGGGAACGGGCGGGCCAGTCCATAGCATCAATGCCTTCCTCTTGCAGGAACTGCTGACACACTCCAGCCACATGAGGTCTAGCATTGTCTTGCATTAGGGCCAACCGCACCAGCATATGGTCTCACAAGGGGTCTGAGGATCTCATCTCGGTACCTAATGGCAGTCAGGCTACCTCTGGCGAGCACATGGAGGGCTGTGCGGCCCCCCAAAGAAATGCCACCCCACACCATGACTGACCCACCGCCAAACCGGTCATGCTGGAGGATGTTGCAGGCAGCAGAATGTTCTCCACGGCGTCTCCAGACTCTGTCACGTCTGTCACGTGCTCAGTGTGAACCTGTTTTCATCTGTGAAGAGCACAGGGCGCCAGTGGCGAATTTGCCAATCTTGGTGTTCTCTGGCAAATGCCAAACATCCTGCACGGTGTTGGGCTGTAAGCACAACCCCCACCTGTGGACGTCGGGCCCTCATACCACCCTCATGGAGTCTGTTTCTGACCGTTTGAGCAGACACATGCACATTTGTGGCCTGCTGGAGGTCATTTTGCAGGGCTCTGGCAGTGCTCTTCCTGCTCCTCCTTGCACAAAGGCGGAGGTAGCGGTCCTGCTGCTGGGTTGTTGCCCTCCTACGGCCTCCTCCACGTCTCCTGAAGTACTGGCCTGTCTCCTGGTAGCGCCTCCATGCTCTGGACACTACGCTGACAGACACAGCAAACCTTCTTGCCACAGCTCGCTTTGATGTGCCATCCTGATGAGCTGCACTACCTGAGCCACTTGTGTGGGTTGTAGACTCCGTCTCATGCTACCACTAGAGTGAAAGCACCGCCAGCATTCAAAAGTGACCAAAACATCAGCCAGGAAGCAGAGGAACTGAGAAGTGGTCTGTGGTCCCCACCTGCAGAACCACTCCTTTATTGGGGGTGTCTTGCTAATTGCCTATAATTTCCACCTGTTTTCTATTCCATTTGCACAACAGCATGTGAAATGTATTGTCAATCAGTGTTGCTTCCTAAGTGGACAGTTTGAGTTCACAGAAGTGTGATTGACTTGGAGTTACATTGGGTTGTTTAAGTGTTCCCTTTATTTTTTTGAGCAGTGTATTAACCCAAAAAAGAAATGGGTGATTGGAAATGATGCAGACAATTACATTGATGGAAGCAAAAATCTTTCCGCAATATTAAGCTGATCCACCCCCTAAAAAAAAAAGATAAAATAAAACACTCTAATCCAGAACGATTTACGGGAGCAATTAGGGTTAAGTGCCTTGCTCAAGAGCACATCAACAAACGTCTCACCTAGTCGGCTTGGGGACTCAAACCAGCGACCTTTCAGTTACTGGCCCAATGCTCTTAACCGCTAGGCTACCTTCCATCTATTTATTTTCTTTCTGCCCTCTCCCTCTCCTATTATCCTCTCCTTTAGTTTCCTCTTCTGTCATTAGCTATTGCACCTAACCTCTACCTCTCTCTTTCCCATTCTCCCCCATCTCCAACTGTATACCTCCCCCTTCTCCATATATTTTCTCTTTACCTCCCTCTCTCACTCTCTCTCTTCCGCCTGTCACGGTGATGATGTGTTGACCCTGTGGGAGCTGGTGGAGTCATTGACCCTGTGGTGCTGAGTGCTCCGTAGGACCTGCTGCCACGCGACTCTCAGACACACAGACTCCATCTCCTCTACTCCTAGCACCTGCTCCAGCACAGCTTAACCAGTCTTACTTTAGAGGCGACACAGACTCCATCTCCTCTACTCCTAGCACCTGCTCCAGCACAGCTTAACCAGTCTTACTTTAGAGGCGACACAGACTCCATCTCCTCTACTCCTAGCACCTGCTCCAGCACAGCTTAACCAGTCTTACTTTAGAGCCGATAGACTACATGTACATTACATTTTATAGTGTTTTTCTATTACAGTGCGCCAGAGTATATACACAGCTGCACACAATATCAATTTTTTTTATGGCCTTGTGTTATTTTACCTTTGCCTATAAACAGAGGAGGATTCTAAGATATTTGTTGAATTGCCAGAATTTCACATGTAGCCATTATAAAGGAGACAAAGCCCAGGGTTGTGTAGTATCTGTCAGTGAAGATAAGCTATGTACTGAAATGCTGGATCATGCCCTGCACTAATCGCCAGAGAGGTGAGGGAGCCAAGCATCGACATAGAGTGATGTCATAAAGAGACTCAAAGGAGCTCTACCCAGCATGCTCAGCGACCGAAGCTCCTGCAGTACTCATGAATATTGAAAGGAAATGGAGAGAGAGGGAGCGGGAGATAGGGGAAGAGAGAGAGAGATATGGAGAGTAAGGGAGATGGGTAGGGTCAGAAAGAGTCAGGGAGGGGGAGAAACGGGGGGTGGGGTAGAGGAGAATAGGAGGGGGAAAGGAAAAATGGGGAGAGAGAAGAAGGAAATATAGAGAGTGAAAGGGAGAGAGACAGGGAGTGGCATAGACTGAGGTAGAGGGAGAGAAGGGGGCACAAAAAAATATGAACGTTGATGTGGAACTCAGACTGCTGTAATGTAGTGAGAATGAGAAGCACTGGCGCTGCTCACCAGGAGAAGAGCAGAGAGAAGTTGAATTTTAAAATCCCTTTTATTTGATCAACACCCTATACTGCAGTACCAGTGTTTTCCACAAGAACATAAGAGTAACCAGCCAAATAGAAAAGTAGCCAGCCAGGTGCCCCTGGAGTGGGGGGATATCTTTTTTTTGCTGAAGGAGCTCTATTTTGGTGGCCTCTAGTACATTCTAATGACTTGGTTCCATCTGAAATACACAGCGAAATTATTAAATACTTGATCGAGTTTACCTCCCAGATTGGATTTTTTTTGTGTTATTGTGTAGAAAGACATGACTTTACAATTTAAATGACTGAAAATGTATGACAGTGTATTGTTACTTGTTTTGGATAACATCTAGTTCCAGGGATATATTATCAGGACTTTTTTCTAAGAGAACATAAAACCTTTTTGAACATTTAACCTGTCTTCTCTTGAGATTAATCTTATTTACAGTTTTATTGCAAGATCTCAATTGTCACAATTTATATATTTTATTAAAACAGAACATTTAAGTAAATGACCTACATTATCTTGAAAGATAAGTCAGTCTTAAGTATTATATCTTTCTGATTTTAATAAAAAATGATCATTAGGTATGGCCCTATAAAATACATAAAATTGTATTTTTTTTCGGTTTATCACAGTTTTTTTCAGGTTTTTACTTTAAAAAAACCATTTTTTTTTATAGAAATACAACTAAATTGGAAGTCCACAACAATGCTTTACCCCATAAGGAGACCACTTTTGAAATCTGGGAAACAATCTGAGAAATTAGAAAACCTTTAATTCACGTGTGCACCTGCAGTAGCACCATGCTCAAAGGGATCAGTGTCTGCTTTTTTAAATTAAATATATACAGTACCAGTCAAAGGTTTGGACACACCTACTCATTCAAGGGTTTTTCTTTATTTTGACTATGTTCTACATTGTAGAATAATAGTAAAGACATCAAAACTATTAAATAACACATGTAGCAACCAAAAAAGTGTTAAACAAATCAAAATATATTTGAGATTCTTCAAAGTAGCCACCCTTTGCCTTGATGACAGCTTTGCACACTTTTAGCATTCTCTCAACCAGCTTCATGAGGTAGTCACCTGGAATGCATTTCGATTAACAGGTGTGCCTAGTTAAAAGTTATTTTGTGGAATTTCTTTCCTTCTCAATGCGTTTTAGCCAGTCAGTTGTGTTGTGACAAGGTAGTTATGGTATACAGAAGATAGCCCTATTTGCTAAAAGACCAAGTCCATATTATGGCAAGAACAGCTCAAATAAGCAACTAGAAATGACAGTCCATCATTACATGAAGGTCTTTGAACTTTTCTTGTGCAGTTGCAAAAACCATCAAGCGTTATGACAAAACTGTCTCTCATGAGGACCTCCACAGGAAAGGAAGACCCAGAGTTACCTCTGCTGCAGAGGATAAGTTCATGAGAGTTACCAGCCTCAGAAATTGCAGACCAAATAAATGCTTCAGAGAGTTGAAATAACAGACACATCTCAACATCAACTTTTCAGAGGAGACTGTGTGAATTACGAGCAATGGACATTAGGCCGATGGAAATCTGTCCTTTGGTCTGATGAGTCCAAATGTTAGATTTTTGGTTCCAACCTCTGTGTCTTTGTGAGACGCAGAGTAGGTGAACGGATGATCTCCGCGTGTGTGCTTCCCACCGTGAAGCATGGAGGAGGAGGTGTGATGGTGTGTGGGTGCTTTGCTGGTGACACTGTTGGTGATTTGTTTAGAGTTCAAGGCACACTTAACCAGCATGGCTATCACAGCATTCTGCAGCGATACGCCATCCCATCTGGTTTGAGCTTAGTGGGACTATAATTTGTTTTTCAACAGGACAATGACCCAACATATTTCCAGGCTTTGTAAGGGCTATTTGACCAAGAAGGAGAGTGATGGAGTGGTGCATCAGATTACCTGGCCTCCACAATCACCAATCTCAACCCAATTGAGATGGTTTGGGATGAGTTGGACCGCAGAGTGAAGGAAAAGCAGCCAACAAGTGCTCAGCATATGTGGGAACACCTTCAAGACTGTTGGAAAAGCATTCCAGGTGAAGCTGGTTGAGAATGTCAAGAGTGTACAAAGCTGTCATCAAGGCAAGGGATGGCTACTTTGAAGAATCTAAAATCTTAAATATATTTTGATTTGTTTAAGACTTTTTTGGGTTACTACATGATTCCATATGTGTTATTTCATAGTTGTGATGTCTTCACTATTATTCTACAATGTGAAAACCCCATTAATGAGTAGTGGGTCCAAACACATCTACCAATTGGTGCCGTTCTTTGAAAGGCATGGAAAAACCTCACCGGTCTTTGTGGTTAAATCTGCTTGAAATTCACTACTCTATTGAGGGACCTTATTATACAGATGGACATGTGTGTGTGTGTGTGTGTGTGTGGGGGGGGGGGGGGTAATAGAGATGGTGTAGTTATTCAAAAATCATGTTAACCACTATTATTGAACACTGAATGAATCCATGCAACTTATTATGCATTTTTTGCCACATTTTTACTCCTGAAGTTATTTATGCCTGCCGTAACAAATGGGTTGAATACTTATTGACTCAAGACATTTCAACTTTAATTAATTTGTACCAGGAGGCAGGACAGACGGCAGACTGCATTTCCCTGTCATCGCTCGCTTTGTCTGGCACCTATCCTATCAATGGATTGCTGTAAGATGCATATCATTCATTCTAGAGGTAGAGGGCATGACAGACTAGCAAATTGAAACTTTTAAATTAAAAGTTGCCTCGTTAATATGAAGTGGAAAAAGTAGCCGGCTGAAAATGAGTCTGTAACCGGCTGATTAGCCAATGGCCGGCTCTAATGGAAAACACTGCAGGACATCACATCAACATTCAGCCCTCAGACGTCGAGCTCATGTGTACCAGCCTTTAAGAAAAACAAGGTTAAAAGGGTTTAAAAGGAAAGCTCCAGATCCCCCTCATCATTAACAGAGCACAACGCTTTGCTATATATAGCCTAATGTTAGCTAGCGAACGTTGAACCTGGTTGGTTAGCTACCTGCAGATTCATGCAGGGTATTAATGTCATGAGTTCGGATTATGGTTCATTATTTACCTAGCTACTGTTAGCTAGCTACATGTCTCAACAAAAGACTACACTATGCAAGTAACCATTTCAATAGAATGTCACTGCGACAACTGTTGACAGCCAGAGCGAGTTTACCAGCTACGTCTATCTACTCCAATTTCAGAGCACTCTCGTCTGAGTGTGCCGGAGCACAGAATAACTGACGAATTTATGAACGCTCAATATGGCCGGTGTCAGTAAACGTTGCCAAAAAAGCGTAAATTGTTGCCAGCAGCACAGTTGCAGTAACCAACGCTCTGGATAACATAAAAACAATGGTCAGTGAGCTGTTCTCTCATTTGTGTCTGGAAGTAGCTAGCCAGCGTTAGCTTGGGTGCTTAACTGCTGTTGTTAGGACAGAACGCTCAGATCAACCCGTAAAGAGATAGGTGGGGATAAAGCTTTAGAGGGTGTGAACGATGCTGAATGGGTGTAGACAAAGAAGAGCTCTCCAGTAGGTACTAAAACATTCAAAGGCCATTTTCTCAAAAGCGAGATTACAAGTTTATCAACTTTCAAAGCAGAATTATTGCATTACATTACATAGAGCCATGACTACATATAACTATATTCCACATCAGGTAATCCTTCTAACCCCCCCCCAAAAAAATATATATAGATGTACTATTGTAAAGTGGTTGTTCCACTAGATATCATAAGGTGAATGCACCAATTTGTAAGTCGCACTGGATAAGAGCGTCTGCTAAATGACGTAAATGCAAATGTAAAAGGTAACTGATGCAAGCAGTAAATTCAGATTTGAAAACAGATAAAAATACACCTTATGGAACAGCGGGGACTGTGAAGCAATACAAACATAGGCACAGACACATGCATACACACACACACGATAACATAAACACTATACACACACGCACACATGGATTTTGTGTTGTAGATATGTGGTAGTAGAGTAGGGGCCTGAGGGCACACACTTAATGTGTTGTGAAAGCTGTTGTGAATGTCTCGTAATGTTTTAAAATTGTATAACCACCTTAATTTTGCTGGACCCCAGGAAGAGTAGATGGTTCCTTGGCAACAGCTAATAGGCATCCATAACAAATACAAATACAAAGTACCAGGTCGCTATTACTGAAACTATATTTCGGCCCTAGAATGAAAAGCCTGGAAGAGAAACCCAACCCCAAGGCCGAAAACCAGCTGGTTGGTAACGTAAACAGCCCTATCAGTCTTGGACATTGCATTAAGAGATGAGCTAGGACAATGCTAGGATCCAGGTGGACCGGATGACTATTGGTGGCTATCGCGCTATGTATGATCCTCCATTGGAGGTCACCTGTCCGTTTATCAATTGGCAGCTTGTACAGAGACCACCAGAAGTCTTTTGGGGAAGCACCTGGAACAAGCAACTCGGCCCACCTCGTTGACTTCGCCCCTTCCAGAGAGCGCACATGCGACACCTAGACACATGCTGTGTGCATCGCCTTCTTCCAAACTGTCTTGAACTCCCCCAGTTCTAGGGTCTTGAATGACAGCTGCAGCCCCTCATAGAGAGAGGGAGAGAGATGGAAGGAGACAGAGTGATAAAGCAGAGAGAAAAGGAATGTGATCTGCAGGTTTCTTCCATGAAGCCATTAGGGGAATATGGGATGGTTAAAGAGGGAGAGGGAATCTGATACAGTCTGAGTGGAAGTTAGGGGAGCTGAGAGAAAACAATGGTTTTGATTTATACAGTGCACAGTAACTAGACATGGGTACAGATGTAGGATCTTGATTTGAGGCAGTTTGCTACAGCAGGAAAATAATCCTGCATCAACAGGAAATGTGAATTATTATGTGGATTATAATTAATGTAGGGGTCGATACATTTTTTGTACATTTTAAAATGTCAGATTTGATTTGCCCTCACTAAAAATATATCAACCCCTACAAACATTTTCATTAATTATAATTCACAGAACAATTCACATTTCCTCTAATAATTCACATTTCCTGTAGCTGCAGGACTATTTTCCTGCTGTGAGAAATGCTTGTGTATTTGTGTGTGTCTATTGGCATTATTCATCTGTATATATGTCTTTATAGGCACCATGTAATATGTGAACAGTAGTACACACTATGTGCATGCATTTGAGTGTGTTAAGACAGAGAGAGAAATAGAGTGAGAGATAAAAAAAAAAGTAACTATGCTTTGATTGTAATGGTGTGCAGAGGCAGTGGCCTGACAGAGACTATAAATATTTCAGGGCCTCCGTTTTAGCACGAGGGAGAAGAGACAACAGGAAGCTCCTTATTTGGATGTGGCTCATTACTTATTCATGAGAAGGGAGTCATTTTGTGGCTTTTTGGCATGCTCCTCTTCATGTTCAAATAGTTGGAATACGGAAAGGGAACATATGGAAGTCTGTGTGTGTACAGCGTGTGAGTGTGTCCGTCCATGTAAGTGCATATGTATGACCGTGTGTGTGTGTCTGTGTGTTCGAATGCCTCATTCCAACACACATACGTGCCCTCTGATACTCTTGCTGTCTATCAATATTTGATCAACTCCCAGTCTTGAGCGCCTCCTGGGCTAGTTATTGATTTCTCATTCTCTAGGCCATGACTCCATCTTGCCAGTCATGCAGATGGGATGCAATGCTTTCAGGAAAATTTGCTCCCAAAACAAAAAATGTAGGAAGTAACAAATCAGAGGTTAATCTATCTCTACACAACACAGCACACCATTTGCAGAAAATACTCATCTCAACGCCAGATTTACCAGCATAAGGATGGAGAGAGATGTAGAAAGGAAACTATTACCTCCTAGGGGATGTTTTTCAATTAGAAGTCTCATGATGAAAGGAAATAGAAATGTGCTGAATGGAAGGAGTGAAGAATGACTGGAGGAACCAGACCAGAGATGATAAGAATAGTGCTGATAATTATAGATGGAGTCTAGTGTATTTATAACGGTGCACAATGACCTTCCAGATCCAGCAATTGTTTTAGCAGAGTGTATATCTGTTTCCTCCTTCTACTGCTGAGCTCCAATTGGCTTCTGTGCTGTAGCTAATCCTGACTGTCCAGGGACCTGTGAGACTGCCACCACTCAAAACCCCATCGCCCAGTCTACTGCTAACTGAGCCTCAGCATACTGTGTGTGTGTGTGTGTGTGTGTGTGTGTGTGTGTGTGTGTGTGTGTGTGTGTGTGTGTGTGTGTGTGTGTGTGTGTGAAGTAGAAGTGGGTCTTTAAGTAAACCCAGGAGGGTTCATTACTGTGATCCGCATGACGTCTGTGTGGCTATTTTATGTGTTTTTATGTGTGCCTGTGTTGGTATACAGTAGGTGTCTTCAGGGGAAGGTCTTTGTGTGTGAATGTGTGCATGCATGTTACTACATGTCAGAACATTCACAGCTTTCACAGTTTCTGCCAAATGTGCCAGAGCTGGGTTGGAGCAGGGACAACGTACTACTACTATACATCAATCATATACTGTAACAAATCCCAGTCAACGTACTACTACTATACATCAATCATATACTGTAACACATCCCAGTCAACGTACTACTACTATACATCAATCATATACTGTAACAAATCCCAGTCAACGTACTACTACTATACATCAATCATATACTGTAACACATCCCAGTCAACGTACTACTACTATACATCAATCATATACTGTAACACATCCCAGTCAACGTACTACTACTATACATCAATCATATACTGTAACAAATCCCAGTCAACGTACTACTAATATACATCAATCATATACTGTAACAAATCCCAGTCAACATACTACTACTATACATCAATCACATACTGTAACAAATCCCAGTCAACGTACTATTACTATACATCAATCATATACTGTAACAAATCCCAGTCAACGTACTACTACTATACATCAATCACATACTGTAACAAATCCCAGTCAACGTACTACTACTATACATCAAATCATATACTGTAACAAATCCCAGTCAACGTACTACTACTATACATCAATCACATACTGTAACAAATCCCAGTCAACGTACTACTACTATACATCAATCATATACTGTAACAAATCCCAGTCAACGTACTACTACTATACATCAATCATATACTGTAACAAATCCCAGTCAACGTACTACTACTATACATCAATCATATACTGTAACAAATCCCAGTCAACGTACTACTACTATACATCAATCATATACTGTAACACATCCCAGTCAACGTACTACTACTATACATCAATCACATACTGTAACAAATCCCAGTCAACGTACTACTACTATACATCAATCATATACTGTAACAAATCCCAGTCAATGTACTACTACTATACATCAATCATATACTGTAACAAATCCCAGTCAACGTACTACTACTATACATCAATCATATACTGTAACAAATCCCAGTCAACGTACTACTACTATACATCAATAATATACTGTAACACATCCCAGTCAACGTACTACTACTATACATCAATCATATACTGTAACAAATCCCAGTCAACGTACTACTACTATACATCAATCATATACTGTAACAAATCCCAGTCAACGTACTACTACTATACATCAATCATATACTGTAACAAATCCCAGTCAACGTACTACTACTATACATCAATCATAAACTGTAACAAATCCCAGTCAACGTACTACTACTATACATCAATAATATACTGTAACACATCCCAGTCAACGTACTACTACTATACATCAATCATATACTGTAACACATCCCAGTCAACGTACTACTACTATACATCAATCATATACTGTAACAAATCCCAGTCAACGTACTACTACTATACATCAATCATATACTGTAACAAATCCCAGTCAACGTACTACTACTATACATCAATAATATACTGTAACAAATCCCAGTCAACGTACTACTACTATACATCAATCATATACTGTAACAAATCCCAGTCAACGTACTACTACTATACATCAATCATATACTGTAACAAATCCCAGTCAACGTACTACTACTATACATCAATCATATACTGTAACAAATCCCAGTCAACGTACTACTACTATACATCAATCATATACTGTAACAAATCCCAGTCAACGTACTACTACTATACATCAATAATATACTGTAACACATCCCAGTCAACGTACTACTACTATACATCAATCATATACTGTAACACATCCCAGTCAACGTACTACTACTATACATCAATCATATACTGTAACAAATCCCAGTCAACGTACTACTACTATACATCAATCACATACTGTAACAAATCCCAGTCAACGTACTACTACTATACATCAATCATATACTGTAACAAATCCCAGGCAACGTACTACTACTATACATCAATCACATACTGTAACAAATCCCAGTCAACGTACTACTACTATACATCAATCATATACTGTAACAAATCCCAGTCAACGTAATACTACTATACATCAATCACATACTGTAACAAATCCCAGTCAACGTACTACTACTATACATCAATCACATACTGTAACAAATCCCAGTCAACGTACTACTACTATACATCAATCACATACTGTAACAAATCCCAGTCAACGTACTACTACTATACATCAATCATATACTGTAACAAATCCCAGTCAACGTACTACTACTATACATCAATCATATACTGTAACAAATCCCAGTCAACGTACTACTACTATACATCAATCATATACTGTAACAAATCCCAGTCAACGTACTACTACTATACATCAATCACATACTGTAACAAATCCCAGTCAACGTACTACTACTATACATCAATCATATACTGTAACAAATCCCAGTCAACGTACTACTACTATACATCAATCACATACTGTAACAAATCCCAGTCAATGTACTACTACTATACATCAATCATATACTGTAACAAATCCCAGGCAGCGTACTACTACTATACATCAATCATATACTGTAACAAATCCCAGTCAACGTACTACTACTATACATCAATCATATACTGTAACAAATCCCAGTCAACGTACTACTACTATACATCAATCATATACTGTAACAAATCCCAGTCAACGTACTACTACTATACATCAATCACATACTGTAACAAATCCCAGTCAACGTACTACTACTATACATCAATCATATACTGTAACAAATCCCAGTCAACGTACTACTACTATACATCAATAATATACTGTAACAAATCCCAGTCAATGTACTACTACTATACATCTATCATATACTGTAACAAATCCCAGTCAACGTACTACTACTATACATCAATAATATACTGTAACAAATCCCAGTCAACGTACTACTACTATACATCAATCACATACTGTAACAAATCCCAGTCAAGAACAGTACAGTACCTCCAGCTACAAGCCTTTCATCCTTAAATAATTATGGGTTTGGTTGATTCTCTAATTGGCTTGCCCTCTCCACTCTGCTCTTTTCTGTGGAGATTGAGGTGCAGTGGCATCTGCCCTGAATGCTTTGTCTGTCTGCCTGCCTGTCCCACTCTCTCTGCTGTGTAAGTGGAACTGAGCTGAGAGAAGCTGAAGTATGTCCATCTATTCAACGCTATCCGAATTCTTGACCTGATAACCAGGCATTTACCTCTGTGTTACTCCATTCTAAAGACATGTTCACTGCTGTCTGTGATCTTTTCTAAACCATTTGATCCTAGAAGGCTGCTCTCAGTTTCCGTTTTGTTTCTCCAGTTGGAGATTTGCTGACAACACGTCAGCTGTGATAGAAATACACATAAAAGATCTGTCTGAGATCCTGTAAGTCAATCTATTTATCTCATACCTTTTCTTAACTAATTCTACACTCTCAGAAATAAAGGTATCGAATTGTACTTAAAGAGGTACAAGCGCTTATCACGCTTGCCCTGTAAGGCACGTCCATTGTACCATTTGTTATAGGTATATAATTGTGCCCTTGCAGTTTGAGCCAACATTTACACATTTTCCTTTTTCGGGTACTACCACATTGACAAAGCAGTTTTTTCCTTTTATGTGGCAAAAATGTACCTCTTCTCTATACCAAGTCCCTCGTGTACACGCCTCTTCACCTTCCCACTTCTTCCTCCCAATTCGGGGGTAGCCCCGACCAGGACTCGAACTTAGACCCAAGCTAACAGCTTAACCATTACGCCAGAGGTCCATACCTCTTGACAAGGTCGCTCAGATTTGAGTCGCTACAATATTAATTACAGCACTTTATTGTCACATGCTTTTATAAAGACTTCAGAACTGGCAGCGTAAATGCTCAAACTTGAACAAAAAATAACCATAGACCACTTAAACTGGTACAGAACTAACTAAAAGCCACACCCCCACTGAGCTATGCCTCCAATGATTGTACCTTTCAAAATATTGGGTACAAAAATGTACCATTATAGTAAATGATTTGCACATTTACCCTAAAAGGTACCGAACTATGCCATGTGAAATCATGTGTACCTCTGAAGGTACATTATATGTATTTTGATATGTTAGTACCCCAGGGAACAATACTGTGCCCTAACTGTACCCTTTGTTCTGAGAGTGTACAGTACCTGAATTTTAAATATAAAGTGGAGCTCTAAGTTGAATTAAATAATTATTTCTAAGTGACGTGAGGACACGTTTCTGGATGTAAATCCCCAGTGACAGGAGCTGTCACTACAGTAACGACTTCTGACCACTCTTCTGTCAATGAGTTTTGTCATCCCAGACCGAGACAGTGTTTCCCGCTATCAAATTGCTGAACTTTTCCTATAAACTTGACTGTTATGATTAGTGGGCTAAGCTTGCTGAATGGATAGTTTTGACTCCCCCAGGGGATCTTGTATAGCAGTGGGGACGCTCCACACTGGACCGGCTCCAACGACTGGCCAAGGAAACGCATGACTCTCACTTTCAGAAAAATAAATAATGACTCTTACGTTATAGAAACAGCTACGATTACCAAATGTATTTACAGTATACAAAATCGTATTCCAGTTTCTGTATCATCTCATTTTCCATCCTCTCCTCTTCTTCAGTTACCCACCTGTGATTATATGTCATGGAGCTTATTGCTCATAATGTCTATATTTACGTTTTTTCGAATATTTTGTCTTTGAATGTAATGTGTTTAATAAGTGTGGAATTGCAGTTGTCTTTTGCGGAAGGCATACTTTCTGTTGATTTATTGTAGCATAGCTTTTATTTGGATATAGCACTGTTTTTGCATTCGTGTGTTTTGGCTCAAATGTGGCTGTGTGTGTTTAGTGTTTAGTCTTTTAGTTGAAATGAGTGTTAGCGTGCAGTCTCCTTGTGTGTTTGGCTCGGTTTTCACTTGGTTGGCTGTGGCTTAGTAGAGCAGAGCTCCGGTCTTCCTTGGCTGTGGTGTCTGTGGTGTCTGTGGTGTCTGTGGTGTCTGTGGTGTCTGTGGTGTCTGTGGTGTCTGTGGTGTCTGCTCCAGCTCCATATTGGAGCTGGAGCCGCCATTTTCCTCTTATTAGTAACCGTCCTGTTTTGATGGTGTGTATCATATGTGTGTGCTGTTGTAGTCCTAGTCCATTGGATATGCCGCATCAGGGGTATCCCAGTGTTTGCTTATTTTCATGCTCATCTTAGGCTACTTGCCTTTGTGTGCATTCATTTCCTTCTAAAGCCACCCTTTATGTGGCTGCATATTTGTATTTGGGACTGTTTCGGTTGTGCGGTTTTTTCTTTGCTAAGGTGGATGGATTACGTTAACAGGCTTTGTGCCTTGTTGTAGGGAGTCTTCCAAGCTTATGAATTGTGTATACGTGTCTTTATTTGTGTTTGTGTTTGTGTTATGTAACAGGTGGTCTTGTTCTAGGATTGTGTGTGTGTGTGTGTGTGTGTGTGTGTGTGTGTGTGTGTGTGTGTGTGTGTGTGTGTGTGTGTGTGTGTGTGTGTGTGTGTGTACTTTACACTGTATTTGGAAGCGTCTGCCTTTTATATCCACACAATTTGAGTACAAAGAGTACGCACTTTCATCCTTTAGATTTAGATGCACAAGGATGTATGTGTGTGTTTATTTATCTTTCCATACACGCTTCGTCTATATGTCCTCAGACTCCCTTGTGTCGGCCGGCATGGTGCATTTGTACTTTAAACTTGGGTTTATGGGTGTGTTAGTTCTTATGCGTGTGTGTTTGTGTTTGTCAGTAAATCACATTACAGTAACAGGCTTTGACCTCGTCTACTGACTTCAAGACTAATATGTAGTCTGCCGTGCGGTCTGCATGTGTGCGTCTGAATACCGTATCTGTGTCACATTAACAGGCCTTGTCTTCGTGTTGATGTGTCTTCTAGGCTCATTTGGTTCAGCGCCGGCTTGGCCATCAGGACAGTAGTGTGAGCTCTGAGAGGTCGACCAGTCGAGCCCGGGGAATATGGTACTATGACTACAGAGTAAATATCATCTGAAACACATGCCGTGTACTTCAACACTTTCTCTCTACATGTCTCTATGGCAGCTCTATATAGCCATGGTTTATGTCCTTGCATCTCCTTGGGGATCTTCCCCTCGTGGCTTCTTGAGCTCTCTGTACGACTTCTGTGCTGTCGTCGTTGTGATGTGGCAAGTCAGTGCAATTAGGTTTGGTGGTTTTGCAATACCGTGTATCTATTTTCACAGCTTTCCTCTCTTTACCTACTTGTATGTAGTACATTTTTGTCTTTGTGTGTTTGGTGGACAATATTTGTGACTGTGAGTTTGCAAGAGTAACGTGGTGTCTTTATTGGTGCACATGTGTGCATTCTTCACCGTACGTAGCAACTCTGGATGTCTGTTTATGAACTGTTTATGAACTGTTTATGAACTGTTTATGAACTGTTTATGAGTGTGTGCTGTCCTGTCTACCACTCTGTGTGTTTTTATGTCTGTCTATAATATGTATGAGTGTGTTTGAGTAAAAGCGAAGAATGTATCAATATCTGACATTGACTGGTCCTTTTAGGGTAAGCTATCTTTATTTCTTTTAAGAACCCCACTCACTGCAGTGTACACGTCTTTCCATCCACTCACCTTGAATCACATCATTTTTTCCCCTTCCAAATGGACGTAATCCATTACAATCCAGTAGAGGCCTGTATATGCACACACCCTCTGGAAACAAATGTAGCTTTTAGAAGAAATGGCCTTGGGAGAGTAGACAGGTTTTATGTACTGCACGTGTATAGCCTACACATGCACACACACAGCCTCAGCCATACACTACAGAGCACTGTGATAGCGCTGAGTGCGCCTGTCCTCTAGGAGTTTAGTAATCTGGAGAGAAGCAAGCAGATAAACACAGCGATATGATACAGTATTAGATTCCTCCACAGATATGAGATTAAAGGCTTTAATTTCTTCTCTCTCTGATCTCTCAACCCTCCTCTCTTCCACTGGCCGTGTCAATGGAGGAATGCTTGTGACACATGTATGTCACGCCATACTGCAGCATGCCATGATTACACAGCATGACATCAATATGACTCGAGAGGGACAGATACACACACTGATATGAGGGAAGGAAGGGGGAGAAGGAGGGAGGGAAGAGCGAGATGAACACGCACCAGACGGAGGGTGTGAGAGAATGAGGCGGGGAGCCGGCCATGCAAGGGGAGAAGAGGGGATCTGGAGAGGGAGGAAGAGAGAGAGTGCAAGAAGGATAATGAGATAAAGAGAGAGAGGGCGAGGGGAACGTGAGTGATGGGAAGGGGGCATGCTGAGTGTAAATCACCATGTTTGGCTTGAGGATCTGATTACTGGATACAGTTGACGCATTGACTTCACATGACGATTACAAATGAATAGACAGAGCTGAGATGCATTGCTTTAAATTGACCACATATTCCAGACAGAGGGAGAGAGGGATGGAATAGGGGATGGAGAGAGAGGGAGGACATGAGAAGGAAAATCAATTGTGCCTCGTAGCGAGTCAGCACAAGCTGACATAAAATGTCATTTCAAAGATGTTCTGCAGTCATTTCCATTTCTTGGAAGATATGAAAACATAGGATAGGACACACACACACACACACACACACACACACACACACACACGCACAATCAAGCACAATCAAGAATGTTGATCGACCGCCTCTACCCTCAGACAATCAAGTTAAGAAACACACATTGAAGATCATAGATGCACTTATCAATCCATTTCCGAGACTGACTGAGGGGGAGGAGGCGGCTGGAGCCCTTTTCCTCAGCATTCTGCTCACATATGGCCCACTATATCCAACATGTCAACAAACAGCTGTGAAATCCTAGAACAAAATGGCTGAAGGCCGCAGAACGAGAATAGGAGCATAAACATGCTCAACACTTGCTGACAAGTCGGCGCAGGAACTCAGAGCTGCAGCATGAGGCTTCGCATGTGAAAACATCATACAAGTAGTATAATATTGGTTTCTTACAGGGGAACATTGACTCCATGACATCAGTCTTCCAAACGCCATCCGTCAACTCACAGAAAAGAGGGTGGGGTCTAACATGAGAAGGCAACTGAGACAGACAAGGTGAAAAATACATCGATCATATACCTCTCAGGATATCCCTTAGTTACTGTGGGTCAAAATGAAATAATATAGAAATATTACAGGGATCCCTACAAAGGTGGAACTGGTGCTGTTCACGTGTATTAGATATGAATCCAATATATATTTATACTTCCTGTTTGACATGAATCAGAGATTTTTTTCAGCACTCGTGTGCGTGATGCATAGCTTTTGTGTGAGGGAGAGGAATGATATATCGGTATTAACAGCTTATCTAACACATATCCTGAGACTGAATACAAATACACACACAGTGTTAGCATTAGGCTGGCGAGACCTCAGCCTGGATACATCAGCCATACATTGCTGAGGGAGAGAGGGAGTGGGGAAAAAGAGCAGCTTACACCGCTTCCCACTGCGATCACACACAGCAGGAGATCAAAGGAGAGAGGGAGAGTAATATAGAGTTAAGACCGCAACGTGAGAGAGAGGTAGAGAGAGAGGTATAGAGAGAGAGAGGTACAGTTGAAGTGGGAAGTTTACATACACTTAGGTTGGAGTCATAAAAACTCATTTTTCAACCACTCCACAAATTTCTTGTTAACAAACTATAGTTTTGGCAAGTCGGTTAGGACATCTACTTTGTGCATGACACAAATAATTTTTCAAACAATTTTTTACAGACAGATTATTTCACTTATAATTCACTGTATCACAATTCCAGTGGGTCAGAAGTTTACATACACTAAGTTGACTGTGCCTTTAAGCAGCTTGGAAAATTCCAGAAAATGATCTCATGGCATTAGAAGCTTCTGATGGGCTAATTGACAACATTTGAGTCAATTGGAGGTGTACTTGTGGATGTATTTCCAAATGGTCCCGTGTGGAGCATGGTGTTTGGAATGCCAGGGTTGTGGGTTTGATTCCCACGGGGGACCAGTACGGAGAATTTTTTTTATGAAATGTAATGTATTTCAAGGCCTCCTTTCAAACTCAGTGCCTTTTTGCTTGACATCATGGAAAAATCTAAAGAAATCAGCCAAGACCTCAGAAAAAAAATTATAGAACTCCACAAGTCTGGTACATCCTTGGGAGCAATTTCCAAACGCCTGAAGGTACCATGTTCATCTGTACAAACAATAGTACACAACTGTAAATACCATGGGACCATGCAGCCATCATACTGCTCATGAAGGAGATGCATTCTGTCTCCTAGAGATGAACATACTTTGTTGCAAAAAGTGCAAATCAATCCCAGAGCAACAGCAAAGGACCTTGTGGAGATGCTGGAGGAAACAGGTACAACAATATCTATATTCACAGTAAAAGGAGTCCTATATCGACATAACCTGAAAGGCCGCTCAGCAAGGAAGAAGCCACTGCTCCAAAACCACCATAAAAAAGCCAGACTACGGTTTGCAACTGCAAATTGGGACAAAGATCGTAGTTTTTGGAGAAATGTCCTCTGGTCTGATGAAACAAAAATAGAACTGTTTGGCCATATCGACCATCGTTATGTTTGGAGGAAAAGGGGGGAGGCTTGCAAGCCGAAGAACACCATCCCAACCGTGAAGCACAGGGGTGGCAGCATCATGTTGTGGGGGTGCTTTGCTGCAGGAGGGACTGGTGCACTTCACAAAATAGATGGCATCATGAGGAATGAAAATTATGTGGATATATTGTAGCAACATCTCAAGACATCAGTCAGGAAGTTAAAGCTTGGTCGCAAATGGGTCTTCCAAATGGACAATGACCCCAAGCGTAGTTCCAAAGTTGTGGCAAAATGGCTTAAGGACAACAAAGTCATGGTATTGGAGTGGCCATCACAAAGCCCTGACCTCAATCCTATACAATATTTGTGGGCAGAACTGAAAAAGCATGTGTGCGAGCAAGGAGGCCTACAAACCTGATTCAGTTACACCAGCTCTGTCAGGAGGAATGGGCCAAAATTCACCCAACTTATTGTGGGAAGCTTGTGGAAGGCTACCCGAAACGTTTGACTCAAGTTAAACAATTTAAAGGCAATGCTACCAAATACTAATTGAGTGTATGTAAACTTCTGACCCACTGGGAATGTGATGAAAGAACAAAAGCTGAAATAAATCATTCTCTCTACTATCATTCTGACATTTCACATTCTAAAATAAAGTGGTGATCCTAACTGACCTAAAACAGGGAATTTTTACTAGGATTAAATGTCAGGAATTGTGAAAAACTGAGTTTAAATGTATTTGGCTAAGGTGTATGTTAACTTCCAAATTCATCTGTATATATATAGAGAGATGCATGTAGAAAGAGATAAAGAGAGTGGGGGTGTGTTATAGAGGTAGAGAGAGATGTATATAGAGAGATGTAGAGGTAGAGAGAGAGAGAGAGAGAGAAGGGGAGTGGTATAGAGGCAGAGAGAGAGAGAGAGAGGGGAGTGGTATCGAGGTAGAGAGAGTGAAAGAGAGAGAGGGGAGAGTGGTATAGAGGTAGAGAGAGATGTATATATAGAGATGTAGAGGTAGAGAGAGAGAAAGAGAGAGGGGGAGTGGTATAGAGGTAGAGAGAGGGGGAGTGGTATAGAGGTAGAGAGAGAGAGAGAGAGATAGAGAGGGGGGAGTGGTATAGAGGTAGAGAGAGATGTATATAGAGAGATGTAAAGAGGTAGAGAGAGAGAGAGAGAGAGAGAGAGAGATAGAGAGGGGGGAGTGGTATAGAGGTAGAGAAAGATGTATATAGAGAGATGTAAAGAGGTAGAGAGAGAGAGAGAGAGAGAGAGAGATAGAGAGGGGGGAGTGGTATAGAGGTAGAGAAAGATGTATATAGAGAGATGTAAAGAGGTAGAGAGAGAGAGAGAGGGGAGTGGTATAGAGGTAGAGAGAGATGTATATAGAGAGATGTAAAGAGGTAGAGAGAGAGAGAGAGAGAGAGAGAGAGAGAGGGGGGAGTGGTATAGAGGTAGAGAGAGATGTATATAGAGAGATGTAAAGAGGTAGAGAGAGAGAGAGGGGGGGGAGTGGTATAGAGGTAGAGAGAGATATATATAGAGAGATGTAAAGAGGTAGAGAGAGAGAGAGAGGGGGGGAGTGGTATAGAGGTAGAGAAAGATGGGGTATGCAAAGGGCACAGTACATTTAGGCCGTTGGGGAATATTGATTGGAAAGAGAAGTAGAGAGCAGAGGAAAATGTATTCTATGTGGGAAGCAAATATAAGAGTTCTAGGCCTGTCTGATCAAATCTGAGGGACATTCATTTGTGAGAATACACCAGACAAAAAGGAAATGGGAGAAGATAAACCCGCAGGTCTGTCGAGTCTAAATTGTACAAGACATCCCGTACTGTAAGAAAAAGGACATACTGTATCAGTTTAATATAGCAATCTTACTTGAGAATTCACCTCCTACAGAATATGTATCATTGCATATGACTAGTGTGTGGGTGGAGGTGAGTAGGCATACTGTATGGAATCATTATAATATCTGTCCTCAAGGCAGAGATTGCATGCTGGACTACAGTACTAGGCAGCCATGTTACAATCTCCCTTTCTGTCTGATCATGGTGGCAGAGGTGAACACATCGCTTTCACAGAGACCTCAGAGTCAGCCAGTCAGCATGCAGGGATGGAGCCAGCGTGTGCTCTGCTAT
This sequence comes from Salmo trutta, assembly GCF_901001165.1. NCBI lineage: Eukaryota > Metazoa > Chordata > Actinopteri > Salmoniformes > Salmonidae > Salmo > Salmo trutta. Next base: position 67,443,980 of record NC_042968.1, read on the forward strand.
GGATAGCTACCAAACTCTTAGTGAGGGGGAGGCTCACCAGTTTGTGCTGTCAGACATTTTTTGACTATCAGACAGTGGAATAGTGAGTAGTTTAGTAGAATATGCTGATTTTGAAGAATGACAACCAGACTGTAATAGACATTTCAGTGGGATCTATTCTAAATGAAGAAAAAAAAATCATTTCTGTCCCTCTCGCTTCTCTCTCTATCTCTCTCTCTCTCTTTCTCTCTCTCTTTCTCTTACTGTTTGTCTTTGTCTCTATCTCTGTCTCTGTCTGTGCTCTCCTTCCCTCCAGGCGGATGCTGTCACCAGTTTCCTCCGTGCGGCCCGTTCAGGGAACCTTGACAAGGCTCTTGACCACATCAAGAATGGAATAGACATCAACACATCAAATCAGGTACGTCAGAGAGTCCTCACACTGCCCAAGGTCACAGTCTGGTACACTGCCTCTGGACCACAGAGTTTGTGTCTCGTAAAACATTTATTACATCAGACTTCATTAAGATTAAATTATAGATGTCTTTTTTATAGATTGCAGTATTTGGTTTTGGCCAATCAGCTCTATTAACAGTCAAGTCTAGCCTAGATAAACTGTAGTTTCAAGGATCTGTGTGTGTGTGTGTGTGTGTGTGTGTGTGTGTGTGTGTGTGTGTGTGTGTGTGTGTGTGTGTGTGTGTGTGTGTGTGTGTGTGTGTGTGTGTGTGTGTGTGTGTGTGTGTGTGTGTGCGCATGTGGATGCATAACCATGTTCCCACATTGTCCCCTGTGTTCCTGTGTCCTGCCACTCTAGCTGTGTTTACTGTGCACTAATGCCAGTCATTCACAACCTTAATGAGAAAATGTTAATAATTAGCCATACAGCCAGACCCTCTCTCTATTCCTCCCTGCTCCTCTCCTATCCTACCCTTTATCTGTTCCATTGCACCTTGTTGCATCATGACAGAAGCCCAACGCTTAAAGGTGTGCTATGCAGAAATCACTTTGCCATTTCCTGGTTGCTAAAATTCTAATAGTTCGCCTAATTTCCGTTTATGTGACAAAACAAGCAAGTATAGTATAGAGAATCATTGTACCATCTAAACCGCTGTGAAATATACTTTCCTTAACCAAAACACATGCATTTTCAGCTGTTTGAAGCGGGTGTACATAAGCGAAAGTAAAAGACACAAAAATGAAACTTAAGAATTGGAAGCATAGAAATAGTGCAAAGAGAATAGATCAACCGCTTCCTAGACTTGCTTTCAAAGAGAATGACAGATCTATAACAAAAAGTTCTATGTAACTTTGGTCAGGTGGCCGAAAAAGTTACATATTGTAGTTTTAAATAACGTCAAATTCACATGTAAAGAATAGCTGAGGTGCATGCATTCTTTTGTTTCTGACTCATCTCAAGTGGCACGTTTTGTAACACATACGGGACATATCAATATGTATGCCAGCCTACTTATGAGTGGAAGCTTAAGTGGAAGGGACTCAGTTGTTGTATTTTTCATTAGTAGTTTGGTGAATGGAAGGTAGTTCAGTTTGTACACAAGCAATGGCAGGGAGCCCATGCTCTGGACAGCTCGGGGAATGCACACCCACTCTGTAAGCCTACAATCTGCTACTGCAACCCCTCAGCACCATTCACAGAAACAACCATGGCACCAAGCTGTCAATGTTGTGAAACTAATACCTCTATCTCTACACCAAGTAATACTACCACTATAGTAATGCCACTACTGGCTAAGGATCAGAGGTAGAGCTAGGATACAAATGAGGATGCATGCTTCAGTGTGCCTTCAATGCACAGGCTGCATGTGTGTATATGTGGGGATGTGACGTTGTAAAACGTGTTTTCTATATGTGTTCAAGTTAGGATTGGGGTTGAAGTAGAGCAAATAGCTTTGATAATTGTTGGAGCTACTGCTGCTGTTCTAGAAAATACTATGAGTCAGGGTTTTATATGTGAAGTCAGTCTGTCAACCTGCCCCTGCCCGATCTACAAACCAGCAGACTCCTGTCAGCTCACACATACACGCTTGTGTGTACGTGCGTATGTGCGGGTGCATGCACGTGTGTGTTGCCCCCGTGTGTGTGTGTGTATCTGTGTCTCCCCTCAGTGTGTGCATGCACTGCAGATGTAGTATGTTATTCATGTGAATTGGGTGACACTGCAGTATGAGGGCGGGACCAGTGTGGTTTACAGAGTCTCCCTGTGGCCAGTCACGGTACTGCAGGCTGGCAGAGCAGAGACAGGCCCTGGCTGTACTCTAAGTCTGTCTGATTCTGCAGCTGTATGCTCTGACAGCCTGAGACAAATCCATGCTCTCTGCTTCCTTTGAGACCCGACTGTTTCAGTCTTGAAGTTTGTTTATGTTCAGAAATCTTTTTGTTCTGCTTCGTAGCCACTGTGGGTTTTGACTTTCTCTGCTTGTTATTTTTAGTATATCTACTGTTTAGGAATCCATGTGATGGATGGACTAAAAGGCAGACAGATTCTATTGGGGCTCTGATGGTTCTGTGTGGTCAATACTGATCTTCACTGCTGTCTCTGCAGAATGGGCTCAACGGTTTGCATCTGGCCTCGAAAGAAGGCCACGTCAAGATGGTCCTGGGGCTACTACACGCAGGCATTGTCTTGGAGACCACCACTAAGGTACTACTCACACACTGCTCACTGCTTACCATGACTCTACTCACATACCACAGATGCATAAGACCTACCTCTGCCTTATGCTTGAGTTATTCACCAGCTATAACAGACTGTTTGCAGACAGAATCCACTATATACAGTGTCTTCAAAAAGTATTCACACCCCTTGACTTTTTCCGCATTTTGTTGTGTTACAGACTGAATTTAAAATGTATTAAATTGAGATTTTTTGTTCACTGTCCTACACACAATGTGGAATTATGTTTACATATTTTTTTTATAAATTCATGAAAAAGTATTCAACCCCCTTTGTTAAGGCAAGTCTAAATAAGTTCCGGAGTAAAACTGTGCTTAGCAAGTCACATAATAAGTTGCATGGACTTTCTCTGTGTGCAATAATAGTGTTTAACATGTTTTTTGAATGACTACTTCAACTCTGTACCCCACACACAATTATCTGTAAGGTCCCTGAGTCGAGTAGTGAATTTCAAACACAGATTCAACCACAATGTCTGCATTGAATGTCCCTTTGAGCATGGTGAAGTTATTAATTACACTTTGGATGGTGTATCAATACACCCAGTCACTACAAAGATACAGGCATCCTTCCTAACTCATTTGCCGGAGAGGAAGGAAACCGGTCAGCGATTTCAACATGAGGCCAATGGTGACTTTTAAACAGTTACAGAGTTGGATGGATCAACAACATTGTAGTTACTCCACAATACTAACTGAATTGGCAGAGTGAAAAGAAGTAAGCCTGTACAGAATACAAATATTCCAAAAGATCCATCCTGTTTGCAACAAGGCACTGAAGAAATACTGCAAAAAAATGTGGCAAAGCAATTAATTTTTTGTTTTGTATACAAAGTGTTGTGTTGGGGGAAAATCCAACACATTACTAACTACCACTCCATATTTTCAAGCATAGTGGTGGCTGAATTATGTTATGGGTATTGCTTGTAATCGTTAAGGACTGGGGAGTTTTTCAGGATAAAAAATAAACGGAATGGAGCAAAGCACAGGCAAAATCCTAGAGGAAAACCTGGTTCAGTCTGTTTTCCACCAGACACTGGGAGATGAATTCACCTTTCAGCAGGACAATAACCTAAAACATAAGGCCAAGAGTTGCTTACCAAATGTTCCAGAGCGGCCGAGTTACAGTTTTGACTTAAATCTGCTTGAAAATCTATGGCAAAACCTGAAACTGGTTGTCTAGCAATGATCAGCAACCAATTTCACAGAGCTTGTAGAATTTTTTAAAGAATAAAGGTGAAATGTTGCACAATCCAGGTTTGGAAAGCTCTTAGAGACTCACCCATAAAGACTCACAGCTGTAATCGCTGCTAAATGTGATTCTAACATGTATTGAATCAGGGGGTTTATTTTTCATGAATTTTTTACAGATGTTAGCATTTTTCTTCCTCTTTAAATATTACAGAGTATTTTGTGTAGATTGTTGACAAAAAAAGGAGAAATCAATCAATTTGAATCAATTTTAAAAAATGTGGGAAAATGAAGGGGTGTGAATACTTATTCAGCTCATTTGATAGGCCTATAAACATATGTATCTAATTTAATCTATTCAATATCAATCTATTAAGTCATAAGTCAGTCCCTCCAGAATTCAGCGATTCTGCGATCCCAATATTTTTGCAAAATCAACAATTCTCTGCATATTATGCGAGGGCTTGCAAATTTGACAAATTACCGCACTTTTTCCACATAAAACAGTCAAATCATTGCAATATTATCGAATAAAACTGACCCATCACCGCAGTACAAAAAGAGGGCTTGCAACTTCAACTAATCACCGCAGATTTACCGCATAATATGGTTGAATGAATCAACACATCAACAAACTTTTTCCTTTGTCAGCGCATTTTCACAACAAAATGTCAGAATTGCCACAGCAAAATCAAGCCTTTTGCCTGCAAATATCCCAAAAAATCCCCACAAAATCCTGGAGGGACTGATAAGTCATAACTCATTATTTCTGAGCACTGTATCCTTATCAAAGCTTTTTAAGTAGAGATTTGGGTCATAAGGCTGAACTCAGACTGCTCTCTGCTCCGTCTCTCTCTCTGTGTGTGTTTGTGTGTCACCTCCAGAAAGGGAACACTGCCCTCCATATCGCTGCGTTGGCAGGCCAAGAGAAAGTGGTGGCTGAGCTCGTCAACTATGGAGCCAACGTCAATTCCCAGTCCCAGGTGAGTCATCAGTGACATTATACTGCTTCTTACTGTTATCCGGGGGGGTGAGTGTAGTGTGTGCATCTCTCTCTGTGTGTGTGTGTGTGTGTGTGTGTGTGTGTGTGTGTGTGTGTGTGTGTGTGCGTGCGTGCGTGCGTGCGTGTGTTGATGGTAACTCGGGCTGCCACACTGGCGGTCATGAGTCATGACCACAGCAAATTCCACGCGACCGTTTAGTCATGGTAATTAGTCTTCTACAAGCTCTGATGCTGCTGATGGTCATTAGTAGCCAACCAAACTTGCAAATAGCCTGGTACTCAGCACTCTATTGTCCCTCTAATCACTCTGACATCAATGCAAATGTATCGAAAATCTAATCAAACACTTCATGAGAGCCCATGAGCTCATGTTGCGCAACATTTCTATAGGCTATGCAATTGCGTGAGAAAACACAGTTTTGATGGCCTCTATTAAAAAGAGGAGGAACCCATCAGCTTTCTATAGACTAGGACTACTATATTTCATTCTCAACTGTCCAAATATTAAGCACATTGCTTCGCATTACAACAGGAGTATATCCTACCTGGCTGGCATAAAAATGAACCATGGGAAAAGTGTCCTCCATTCGCTACAGATGACATGTCTTTTTTTCCCCCGGTTCCAAGACAGGTGCATGATAATGGTCGATTCTAAATCAAAACTAATTTCACACATATGATTTAGTATATGTAAATACAAGATTACATTAAGAATGGTCTGATGGGTGACAATATTAGTCACTTGTGAATTCTGTATTATTATTTGTGAATGATGCCCAGCGTGTGCAGTAAGAAAATAAACAGCGCATGCCTTTTTTGTGTGCAACCTTTTTCAAATCATAGCCACACACCTCATGTAGCTTGTTTTGATAAGGTTTGTATCACAACTAAAGTAGCCAAATAACGTCTTAAAATTAAGCACATTAATGATTTTTACAACCGGTGTAGAGCCTAACTGGCATCCATAAGCAGCGAGTGAGTTTCAAGTTTGGGGAATATCATTTTCACCATAAAAATGCACCTTTATAATAAAGCATTACTTGCATAATCTCATTTGCAGTCCTTTTTGAGAGTAGTGTTTTCCCGCTACCTGATTGCATTTTGCAGAATTGTGCGCATTTCTGCGCTTAGAATGTAATAAATAGCCTAATAGTTTATTATCATTTTAAGCTAAAGTTTCTGATCTATTGCATCAACCTCGTTGCTATTGAAAGGTTTTTTGCGAGTATGTTTGGAATATTATTTTCTCACACAGAAAGACAAGTTCCCCAATAGAATAGGTCAACTTTGTACTATGGGGGATAGTAGATTGACATAGGCTAGTGCTTTTGCTGTTTGTTAGGCCTACTCATCTAGTCATGTTGGTTGATGAAAAGTAAGTGTGGACAGTTCCTCTAACATCTTCGCTATGAGCCTCAGAATTCACTAAGAGGGACGCGAGCAGTTGCGTCCCCGATGTGTCAGTCTTCACTTGTAGCCTACTTCGGAGCTGAGATGCCTGTGAGAAGAACCCGATCACATGATGGGCATTGGCTAATAAGAATTGAGATATCTGAGAGAGCCATGTGAGTGAAATGTGCTTCAGAGCACGCCGATTGGCAGCCGGGAGAAGGGAATTATAATTATTACATTCAGCCCAAGGGCACAACGGCCACTTTGGCCGCAAAAGGCATGCATTTTTTAGGGGGCATTACGGCCACCGGGAAATTTGAGGCCTGATGAGAATATTATGAAGCGCTTGTCAAATTGTGAATGAGAGCCTGATGAAGTGTGTGCAGCCTGTACAAGAAACAAAGCAGAGCTCATGCCTTTCATGCGACTTTTTTCAAATCACCATTAGAGTCGCATCATGCAGCCAGCCTTAGAATATATTACAAATAAAATATAGCCCAAAGTTTCTATCACAACTAAAGTTGCATAAATAGTTCTAAATTAAGCATATAGGAGGACCTGTTTCTTTGTTAACCACTCAACACAGAGTAGCTGCTTGTGCAGCTTTCTATTTTATTCAGCTTTGTTCAATTGTATTCTTCATACTATAAAATAATGCCACGGAATTCTAAGCAAATCTTGTCTGCTAATTGAACTAGTGTAGCCCACAGCCATATGGCATATCCAGATCAGGGCCTAACATAAGGACATCTCAGAGTATACTATTATATTCTTCTGAAATAGAATACATTTTCTTCATAACATGTTCCTTTAGACCTGTCTAAAATAAATAATGTATTTATTTTACTTCACTACATTCCCCAAGAAAATAATGTACTTTTTACTCCATACATTTTCCCTGACGCCCAAAAGTACTTGCTACATTTTGAATGCTTAGCAGGACAGGAACATTGTCTAATTCACACACTTATCAAGAGAACATCCCTGGTCATCCCTAATGCCTCTGATCTGGCAGACTCACTAAACAGAGAACATCCCTGGTCATCCCTACTGCCTCTGAACTGGCAGACTCACTAAACAGAGAACATCCCTGGTCATCCCTACTGCCTCTGATCTGGCAGACTCACTAAACAGAGAACATCCCTGGTCATCCCTTCTGCCTCTGATCTGGCGGACTCACTAAACAGAGAACATCCCTGGTCATCCCTACTGCCTCTGATCTGGCGGACTCACTAAACAGAGAACATCCCTGGTCATCCCTACTGCCTCTGATCTGGCGAACTCACTAAACAGAGAACATCCCTGGTCATCCCTACTGCCTCCAATCTGGCAGACTCACTAAACAGAGAACATCCCTGGTCATCCCTACTGCCTCTGATCTGGCGAACTCACTAAACAGAGAACATCCCTGGTCATCCCTACTGCCTCTGATCTGGCAGACTCACTAAACAGAGAACATCCCTGGTCATCCCTACTGCCTCTGATCTGGCGAACTCACTAAGCACAAGCTTTGTTTGTAAATTATGTCTAAGTGTTGGAGTGTGCCCCTGTGTCACGTTCCTCTTCGTCAGAAGATATGTTGAAATCGCTGTCGGACAAAGTGGACCAATATGCAGCGGATTGCGTGCTCATCATAATTTATTATAATGTGAACACCACGAACAAAACAAGAAAACAATGACCGACAGGAACAGTATAGCAGGCTACACACGTATAGCAGTGCTAAAACAACTACCCACAAACAACAAGACCAAACACACCCTAATATATAGGACTCCCAATCAAAGGCAACTAGAAAACACCTGCCTTCAATTGAGAGTCCATACCCCAATTAACTAACATAGAAACAGAACAGATAGAAAACCCATAGAAACACAAACATAGAAAAGAAACCCAAAACCCCGGAATACATAAACTAATACCCTCTGCCACGTCCTGACCAAACTACAATAACAAATAATCCTCTATACTGGTCAGGACGTGACACCCTGGCTATCAGTTAATAAAAAATACAAAACATTTGCCGTCTGGTTTGCTTAATATAAGGAATTAAAAATGATTTAGACTTTTACTTTTGAAACTTAAGTACATTTTAGCAATTCAATTCACTTTTGATACTTAAGTATATTTGAAACCAAATACTTTTATACTTTTACTCAAGTAGTATTTTACTGGGTGACTTTCACTTTCTATTAAGGTATCTTTACTTTACTCAAGTATGACAATTGGGTACTTTTTCCACCACCAGTGGCTTGTAGGATATGCATGGAAACCAGGAGATGCTGAACTTGTTTATGTTAATTAACGGTCAATTACTGTGAGACTGGCAGTTATTTTCTTGACAATCGCCAGCTGACAAAATTTCATGACCGCCAAAGCCCTACTGGTAACCATGCATCATGTACCTCTTCTTTACAGAAAGGCTTCAGTCCCCTCTACATGGCGGCACAAGAGAACCACTTAGAGGTAGTTAAGTTCCTGTTAGAGAATGGAGCCAATCAGAGCCTTCCAACAGAGGTGAGTAAAGGCCTACAGAGTCAGGCCTTCTCAGATTTGTATTGGCTTTAGTCCACTAGACAAATGTTACATTAACTTTTAATCTCAATTTACAATGTATCACATTTTCCTTTCCTCTTGTCCTCCGCTCCTATCTTCATTTTCTTCCGCTCTCTCTTCCTCTTCCTCTCCCTCTACTTACCCTTCTCTCAACCCTTCCATTATCACTTGGCTTGTCTCCCTTTTCCTCCCACTCCCTTGCACCCTATCGTTGACATTCCTTACCTCCTTCTCCCTCCTCTCCTCCTCTTTCTCCCTCGCTACCTCTCCCTCTATCCAACATTCTACCTCCATCTCTCTTCCCCTGTCTGTCAGGATGGGTTCACGCCGCTGGCGGTGGCTCTCCAGCAGGGTCATGAGAACATGGTGGCCCTGCTCATCAACTACGGCACCAAGGGCAAAGTCCGTCTTCCCGCTTTGCACATCGCTGCACGCAACGACGACACACGCACTGCCGCAGTGCTATTGCAGAATGACCCTAACCCCGACGTCCTCAGCAAGGTACTACTCAGAGTGTGTGTGTGTGTGTGTGTGTGTGTGTGTGTGTGTGTGTGTGTGTGTGTGTGTGTGAATGATAACTTATTAAGCCTTAATATGCTGATGTCATTAGCTGATGTCATTAGTCAAAACACTGTTGTGTTGACTTGCAGAAAAGCAATAGCAACAAAGGTGATTATCTGCATTGCTTGCTGTTCGGGGTTTTAGGCTGGGTTTCTGTATAGCACTTTGTGACATCTGCTGATGTAAAAAGGGCTTTATAAATACATTTGATTGATAAACAAAAACGCTTCCAATAAACAAAAAAGCTTTTGACAAAAGCCGCCTGCAAACATGGATGATGAAAATAAGATGTTACTCTTTTCTCTCTCTCTCTCTCGCTCTGTCTGTAGACTGGCTTCACTCCTCTCCACATCGCGGCTCACTATGAGAACCTGAGTGTGGCCCAACTGCTAATTAACAGAGGAGCCAATGTCAACTATACTCCCAAGGTCAGTCCATTAAACCTCTACTAAACCTCTACTGTACCTACTGTATCTGCCTTAATCGTGACATAGATATCGTAGATATCATAGTCCCTCAAAGACCCCATTTCCTAACAGAAGAGTCTTTGATTCAATTGATTTAGAAATTGTTCTCCCGCTTTCTCAGAATGGGATCACCCCCCTGCACATAGCTTCTAGGAGGGGTAATGCGATCATGGTTCGGCTTTTGCTGGACAGAGGGGCCCAGATAGACGCAATGACCAAGGTACTGTAACCCACCCTTTCTCTTCTTCCTCATCCTCTTCCTCCTCCTCCCCTTTCTGCCATTTGACTTGAACACTGTTTAACCCTACCTGGCTTCTTCACTCACTTTAGGATGAGCTGACCCCTTTGCACTGTGCGGCCAGGAACGGTCACGTGAGGATCATCGATCTCCTGCTTGACCAGGGGGCTCCCATCCAGGCCAAGACCAAGGTCAGCCACGGGCCTCTTGGGGTCCACTATGGGGAAAATAAAGTGCCCTACTTTACGTGCACTGTGGCACAATATCACACCATTAACGCCACTTTGGCACAATATCACACACACTTGCATTTTCAGCAGTAACCAATGCCAAATGATTCTCTGCCAGCAACACTGAGGCGTGACTTATTTCAGTATTATTAATTTATAAAAAAATTTCCCTCTCAAAGGTCTTACACTGCTCTTCTCCTTTCTATCTCCCGGTCCTCCCTCTCTCCCCTCCAGAATGGCCTGTCCCCCATCCACATGGCGGCCCAGGGAGACCACATGGACTGTGTGAGGCAGCTCCTTCAGTATAACGCTGAGATCGATGACATCACGCTGGACCACCTGACCCCTCTACACGTGGCGGCCCACTGTGGTCACCACCGCATGGCCAAAGTGCTGCTGGACAAGGGGGCCAAGGCCAACGCACGTGCACTGGTTAGCAGCTCTTAAGTGTCATTCTATTTCTCTATACTGGTGTTAAGGGTGAGGTGTACTGTTGCTGTCCGTTGGTCAGGTATACTGAGTTTTTAGAACTGGGTCACGTTCAGTAGGCACAAACAGTAGAAAACATTATGAAATATGAATGAGGGTTGTTATTGGACAAGTTCAGGCAGGACCGTCTCCATTTCTAAATGCTTTCTCCCATTTTGTTCGTACCAAGCGTAACCCTATGCTGAATTATTAAAATGTTGTGACTTTGTTCAGAATGGGTTCACTCCCCTCCACATTGCCTGTAAGAAGAACCACATGCGCTCCATGGACCTGCTTCTGAAACACTCGGCCTCCCTGGAGGCCGTCACAGAGGTGAGATAACACTCTTTTGAAGAGCAATGGATTTGGTGTTCTACTGTTTGTAATTGTTGTAATAGTTTGGTGCCAGTTATGCCATTACAAAAGGTCTGAAAGTGAGAATGTCGGCCTAATGGAGGTGAATTTATATAACACCTTAACCATTCTCTCTCTTCATATGCCCCCCCTTACATAGTCTGGTCTGACCCCCCTGCATGTAGCAGCCTTCATGGGCCACCTGAACATTGTGAAGAACCTGCTCCACAGAGGTGCTTCTCCCAATGCCTCCAATGTGGTGAGAGGCCACCCCTTTATAACCTTTATTATTGACACCGGGGTGCAATATCCAGCCCTCTCTGATGGACTAGTAGTAACTTATCTTATTCTTATGTTGAAATGAACACCAGCAAAGGTTATGATAGATGAATTGGTATCTGGTCCATGCATTAATACGGATTGGATGACTAAAGCCTGTTCTCTGTGTGTATAATGTGATATTTTAGTTGATGTGTGTGTGTTAATGATATTGCATGGCCTAGTCATGCCTAGTCATGTGTTTTAATGTCAGAGTGGTTGTGACAGGCTATGTGACCTCTGACCTGTGTTTGTGTGACAGAAAGTGGAGACGCCCCTCCACATGGCGTCCAGGGCAGGCCACTGTGAGGTGGCTCAGTTCCTGCTGCAGAACACAGCCCAGGTGGACGCCAAGGCGAAGGTACTGTACACACTCTCATGCAGCCATACACATCTATGAGCATTCATAATGGTTTACTACGAACTCTGTCCTGGTTGGAATACACATTCAAAACCACCAGCACATGGTACATATCAGGGGAGCATATTTGGTTTTAGAAGTGGGGGGGACATAATATAAGTTGGATAAACACTCCAAACAGCCTACCCGACTTGTCAGAGGTGTCCACATGGGGGGGACAAAAATGCAATTTCAGAATGTGGGTGGGACATGTCCCCCCCTCCCCAGTAAAAGTTGTGCTCCTGGAACATAAATATATATATATATATATATATATATGCTGTTGTAAAGATAGTAACTGAAGAGAAGAATATATATATATATATATTCTTCAGTTACTGTCTTTACAACAGCATACGCTGCACAAATACCTTAATGTTACTGCTAGATAAATACAATTGCCTACACGTATATCATTCCAACCTCTGTTTCTCCTCACTCTCTCTCTCCATCTCTCTCTCACTCTCTCTAGGATGACCAGACCCCTCTGCACTGTGCGGCCCGTATGGGACATAAGGAGCTGGTCAAGCTGCTCCTGGAGCACAAAGCCAATCCTGACTCGGCTACCACCGCTGGCCACACCCCCTTACACATCGCCGCCCGTGAGGGACACGCCCACACCACCCGCATTCTCCTGGACGGGGCGGCCCAACAAACCAAGATGACAAAGGTTCTCCTTTAATTTACCAACTTTTCTTTTTCTCTCTTTCTCTCTCTCTTTCCCTCACCCTCTCTCTCTTTCTATCTCTCTCTAACCCAATTTTTCTCTCAAGCTCGTTCCTCTCACTCCTAATCCCTTCACACCTCTCCTCTTTTAGTTCTTCTGCTCATGCTGAATCTGTGAGTGTGTGTGTTTGTGTGTCCAAGCAGAAAGGCTTCACTCCTCTCCATGTGGCCTGTAAGTACGGCAAGGTGGACGTGGTCGAGCTGCTGCTGGAGAGAGGAGCCAACCCCAACGCGGCTGGAAAGGTAGAAAAACACACTGCAACACAACACGGACTGTCCTGTGCTTTTTTATCAGTGCTAGGCATACTTCTCAGTGCCGTGACCCACCTAAAGCTTATGGAACTCTCCTGTGACCCGACTAACAAATAAACCCTGTATTCTAAGTACTGACCGTCATTTATCACAGCCCAAAAGGAATCAGCATGTCCCACCATTTTAGACATCATTTTTCATTTTAAACATGCGCCCACAAAGGCAGACTGATATTCTGTGGTTTAGATAGCTAGTGACAGTAAGTGTGTGTGTGTGTGTGTGTGTGTCCAAGCAGAACGGCCTGACTCCTCTACACGTGGCCGTCCATCACAACAACCTGGACGTGGTCAAGCTGCTGGTCAGCAAGGGAGGCAACGCACACAGCACTGCCCGGGTAAGAGGAACGATGTAACATACACGCCGCTCACACAGGGCGGTACTAGTATATCCCCCCTTTCAGGTTCATTGGTAACTAGTGTACACTATGATGAATATGACCTACCAATTGATGATCCAGTGTATTACCCCCAACCCTGCTGACTCCCTGTGTCTGTCTATAGAACGGCTACACTCCTCTGCACATTGCAGCCAAGCAGAACCAGATGGAGGCGGCCGGCTGCCTGCTGCAGTATGGAGCCTCTGCCAACGCTGAGTCCCTCCAGGGGGTCACGCCCCTCCACCTGGCCTCACAGGAGGGCCAGCCAGACATGGTGGCCCTGCTCATCTCCAAACAGGGCAACGTCAACCTGGGGAACAAGGTAGTGGAATGGAGAGAGGAACAATACATCTCAGGAGGGTTTGAGGCAAGCTTTCAGGGATAGCTAGCTGAGTTGTACAGGGTTTGAGGCAAGCTTTCAGGGATAGCTAGCTGAGTTGTACAGGGTTTGAGGCAAGCTTTCAGAGATAGCTAGCTGAGTTGTACAGGGTTTGAGGCAAGCTTTCAGGGATAGCTAGCTGAGTCGTACAGGGTTTGAGGCAAGCTTTCAGGGATAGCTAGCTGAGTCGTACAGGGTTTGAGGCAAGCTTTCAGGGATAGCTAGCTGAGTTGTACAGGGTTTGATAGACCCATGGTAAGATAAAGTGTTGAGGGCTACAGGGCATGATGTTTCGATCGCTGGGTCAAACCGGTTACCGGAATTACCTACTAGTATGGTGCACTGTGACTCAGACTGACTCAGAGCTGGTTAGTGAACAGACTGACCAGCAGCCTACTGTGTTCCTCCTGTTCTCCCCGTGTCTCTCAGAATGGACTGACCCCTCTGCACCTGGTGGCCCAGGAAGGTCACGTAGGGATAGCAGACACCCTGGTCAAACAGGGGGCATCAGTCTACACAGCCTCACGGGTAAGACATGCTGCATGATATCAACCACAAACCTCGGAATACAGTGTACAAAACAGAAAAGTGTAATGTACACTTTTTTGTTATATTCAGTAGAGTGGGGTTCAGTATAAGCAGTACAATGCACCACATGCTATGACGACATGCCATTTCCAATACTTTCATACAGAATCCACACTCTCTCAAATTCCAATAATATATAATATTTTACTGGCAGGACTGTTCAAGGTACAACAGAGCCACCAAGCTGTTTATAATGAGGCCACTGAAACACAGCCCCCCCTCTCCATCTCTCTTTCAGATGGGCTACACAGCGCTTCATGTGGCCTGTCACTATGGCAACATCAAGATGGTGAAGTTCCTCCTGCAGCAGCAGGCTCATGTGAACAGCAAGACCAGAGTGAGAAGCTGCTCCTCCTTACACGTGGCCTCTATTAGTGTGGCTCTGCCCTGTCTCACGTCACCGACGCCTTCAGGCTGCTGTCACATCACTCCCATTACATTAGATTGGACATGGAATTCCTATTGAATAATTGCTTGTC